>NC_053156.1:227219318-227256818 GCF_016835505.1 Polypterus senegalus | reverse complement strand
GGAATGTACTTGTGCCATATTAGTTATTGTTTTTCTTTTGGTGCTATGTATCTGTATCTGTAAAACAGGTTTCTTCCTTTTGTAATGTGGGAGTAAAATAGCTGATTAGTAGGCTGTGCTGACATCTAGTGGATGGATTCTCACACTGCAGAAGCAGATATTGCACTCTGGGGTGGGAGAGTGTAGGGGATAGTTCAGTATCACACATTATATAGAGGGAGGTGTTCAAAAGGAAGGTGACAGAAGTGGTCACTGTTAGCCAAAGTTCTGCCCATACCTTACAGTGATTCCAACTTCATTTGACTTATGGACTGTGGCATAAACAGAAAATCTACTCAAAGATTAGCTGGTCATCTTGGCAGAGTTTCAAATGCTTTGTGCATATTTCTATAACCATTTCGAAATTATTTTTCTTTTTAGAAAGAAAAGTTTTGTTTTGGAAATAACTTTCATTTGTGATGCCTTATGAGAGAGCCTGATTTTTTGGGCAGCTATACCTGGATGTTTGTTCAGGCACTACTTTCTGTGTGCGCAGTAGGTAGCCACTACTTATTTCTCTCCACAGGAAAATTATGTTTTTGTTACATTTTCCATATCAGAATTGTATTATCTTGACTGCTCCAGCACCAAGAGCTATCTTCCACCATGTCTATTAGAAACAATACATCTGTAAAACAAATACAGCAGCAAATATAAATAAGTGATATATGCTATTCTTTTTCTTGCTTTATATGCCCGTTGTTTTTATCTTTATCTTGAACTCTGTGGATCAGAAGAGCAGTGAGCTAACAAAGTGGACCCTGCCTTAGGGCTGAGGTGCACATTTAACACTTCTGTGCAGTATTAGGATGAGATATCGTCCATCCTGACATTTTTTTTTTTTTTTTGGACGTAGTCGGTAGTTGATGACGTAGACTTACTATAAAGGAACACGCTTGTCACTGCTCATCTGCTTCCTTAGTGTTTGCAAGCATAGAAGGGAAACGTGGCATTGGCAGGGATTATAGGAGGCTGACATTTCTTAACAGTGACGTAATTTTCTTTTCTTGTCATTATCCAGATGGGGGTTATAGCTTTGTTGATAATTAAAATGTGTTTTGCATTTATTAAGGCTAAATTGTGGAGGTATGTTACGTTATAGGGTACGATATTATTTTAGTAAACTATGCACAACTTTTCTCACGGCCGAGAGATGCTCACAAGTCAGTCTGGTACAAGATTATCGTAAAGATGAAGTTTACATTTCTGTGAGACAGAGTCAGCACTGATGGCACATGACGATTCTAGCTGCAATGCATGCTGGTACAGTACTTGTTTGTTGTCATGCGTTACTATAAAATGAGTTCAGAGGACTGGAAGTGCTTGATTGGTTTGCTGTGTGTGTTTTTATTTTTTTGGCAGCATTTATTTGCTTGTATTTCAGTAAGTGGGATGTTTACAATATTTTAATACAGGATTTTAATTTAACTTAACACGATGCGGGGTGCATATTAAATTCCAGTGCACTCTCAAGATGTGCAATGAAAACAGAAGCTGCACTGAAACAAGATACACTGTTGGCTGACTGAAGTTGAACAGTTTGGATTTGTACAATGAAAGCTGATGTGATTTTTTTTTTTGGATTTGTTGTTAATAATTAATGCTGCTGCACACTCATTAATGCTTACAAAGATGGATCTTTACTCAGAGCATTGTTCTTGAGTGGTGCTGTTAACTTGGGTGCCAACACCTTGAAGTAGATGTGGATTTTTTCTTTCTTTTTTTTTTGGATAATGTATGTTGGGTTCCCTGCGGTGGGTTTGGCGCCCTGCCCGGGATTGGTTCCTGCCTTGCGCCCTCTGTTGGCTGGGATTGGCTCCAGCAGACCCCCGTGACCCTGTGTTCTGATTCTACGGGTTGGGAAATGGATGGATGGATGTTGGGTTCCAGTAGTTGCTGTTTTATTATTGTATATTGTACCCATTTCCTTTCCCCTTATGCTTTTAGTTTTGCATTAACAATCGGTACTTGAATAGTTTCAGGAGAGAACTGTTTGCTATATAGTCCAAGGAGTAATCCATTCTTAAAGGCCTTCTGTGCCCTCTGTGCTTAATATTCAACCATCTCAGCTGTAACAAGGGCAATTTGCACTATATTGCTATCGAAAGAGTGGCTTCATGAAAATGAACGATTAAGAACAAGGTTTCCTGACTAATGGGAAACTGAAATTATAAAAGAGAGGGTTTACACCTCATTTTGTATAAACCATCATTTATGAAAATGTGAAGTGTACATGCATGAACACTAATGGGTGTGCATATGTCGTCACATCACAGAAGCACTTGTACACGCTCTCACTTGAACTCTCGGAAATACCACCAGAGGTGGTCATTTTTAATAGTATTTTGAATGTTAATTTACATTTTTTTTTTCTCGTTTCACTCATACTGATATTTAATAGGTTCTATGAACCGACTCCACTGTAAAAGAATATTTATACATTAAAAGTTTACAATTCTAAAAAAAAGTCTTGCATTTGTGTTTCTGTTCTGAGGTTCTGCATTTGCAGACTTGATTACAAAATCCTCTTAGAAATGTATGTAGGTCTCCATCAAGCAGTGGTGCAAAGTCACATAGGCACACCACCCAAGTTGAACTCGGTGAAGAAGTGGACTGGCAGCATCATTTGTGCCCTGGAACAACTGGGAACCTGTTCACCATAAGCGAAGGCGTGGAGTAAGGGAACGAGGCACCGGAACTCATTGGAGTACAAGCCAAGAGAAACTGCCATAGTGGAGTTAGAAATTGGACGGACAACACCTGACCATTTACATAAGGTAATGTGAGATCAGACCAGAGTTTGTAGTTTTCTGTTTGTTAATCAGGCATGCTAGAGATATTATTCAGCATATGTAAGTGTTAGTTATGTTCTGTATGCATAGACATATGAGAGTAAATTATAAAGTAAAGGCAATATGAAAATTACACATTAACTGCTACAAATAGACGGTGACACAATACAAGAATTTTGTGATGGCTTATGGGTAGTTCAAACACTCTGACATTAGTCTAGTTGAAGCTTGGGCAGGAAGTGAGACCTGTTCGAATTCACTGAAGGTATTTGGTTTAGTACATAAGTGAGAACATCATGAATTAACAAAAAGTTAGTGAATAGATAGAAAGAAAGGTGGAAAGGGGGAAGATCCAGTGTATCTGACGAAGTTCGATCTGGTCAACATTGTGCACACAAGCCCACATCAACATGGCGAATGTCTTTGTCTGAGAAGACTGACGATTACGCTGTTGCTGCACATTTTGATATCAGCTATGGATCTGTACTACATGCCAAAGGATGACTTTTTACTGTAAAGTTTGTGTAAGATGGGCGCCCAAGCAACTTACTGATCTGGGTATGCCAACATGCTTCAATTGTTCAAGCAATAGAGCAATCCCACAGTGATGCGGCCATATTCACTTGGCCTTGGCTTCAACCTGACTAACAGCAAACCTACCCATAAGCCATTGCGAACGTGTTGTATTGCGTGAGCTTCTATCTGTTAAGGTTACCATGTCATTTTCAAATTACCTTTACTTTTTGATTTGCCCTTGTATTACAGTAGGTTGTTTTTTGAGTAATGCCGTTCAAATACTTGAGTCCTTGTCATACGTTAATTTTAA
Source organism: Polypterus senegalus (assembly GCF_016835505.1). Classification (NCBI taxonomy): domain Eukaryota; kingdom Metazoa; phylum Chordata; class Cladistia; order Polypteriformes; family Polypteridae; genus Polypterus; species Polypterus senegalus. The sequence goes on along the minus strand of NC_053156.1, from coordinate 227,253,161 downwards.
CGTTATTCAGTTACGCAGCAGACATACAGTGAAAAGTTTAGAAACAAGAGTGACACTGCAGTATTTTGCTTTATTTTTCAGGCCTTCTTTAACTTTTATTAATACTACAGCTCTAATGAGAGACACGATTTATACTAATTTTCAGTGAGTTTCTCTCTCTTTGTTAGGTGTGTTAATAGATAAATGGGAGTACAGTGTACATAGAGTATGCTGTTTTGTGTTTTCTATTAATTGAAATAAAGTTTTGTATTTGAATGCATTCTTGTTTGTGATGTGTGACTTGGTTAGATAAGCAAGTAAGACCCTGCACACGTGATAATACTCCTGTACTAAAGCCTGCTGATATTGATGGCTCACAGACTCGTATCTGTACAGCTAAATTTAGTTTCGTTTAAAGGACCTTAACTTGAGCAATTGATCTTGCTTGTGGCAAGAAAATTCAATGTCATCTTTACATTGATGTTTTATAATTGCGCCTTATTTGTTACTTAAGAATGAACGTGTTTCTTTTTATTATTTATATTTTGTTCAGCTCTCATGCATTGGATGTCACCTTCCTGTTGCAGTTGCCCTTCATCTTGAAACTGAGGAGTTTGGGAAGTGGCTGTTCAGTGGATGAACAGTCAAAGATGCGGCCAGTGAGTGATGCCGGTGTTTAAATTGCACCTCAGAAAGAACTCGACTAAGCTTTGTTAATTTGAAGGCTAAAAACAGTCGGAAGTATATTCTTGTGCTTAAATCAATGCAAAAATGAATGAAATTGAATTGGATTGTTTAGTGAAATTATATTCAGTTTCTCTCCTTTTCATTTGATGAACTGACCGCTGCCAATTCATTCTGACTAAATTTAAGACCTTTGTAATTGTAAATTATTTAAAATGTCTGTGTTGGACTTGACTGCCTTTTAAAACTGAATCTGAAAAGTAAAGTCTGTGACACACACAAAAAGGTGATAGGATAACTTTAAAGAAAATTTGCTGTAGCATGGCTAAGAATGGCATCTCTCTAACTTGGAAAAGAAGGACATTTCAGAATAAACATGACTTTGTAGGATGTTTTTCTCTGATATAATACAATTAACCATTGCATTATGTTATGGTCTTCTACAAAAATCATTTTGTTTTGGTAACATAGCATGGTAATTTCAAAGTGAATATGTTCAATGGCAAATGAGTAATAGTCATAGTCATTCTCATAACAGCTTACTCCAATTCAGAGAAGCAGGGTGCAAGAGTCTCTCCTTACAGTACTGGACATAATGCTGGAAAAGGGCCAGAACAGGGTATCAGTCCTTCACAGGGTCCACTAATGCACACACAGTCGCATACTGGGACCATTTAACCAAACCTACAAGGCTTTGAGAATGTGGGAGGAAAACTGGAGTGCACAAAAAAAAACTACAAGACACAGGGAGAACATGCAAACTCCATGAAGACAATCAGGTGCTGGGTTTGAACCTAGTACATTGGATCTGTACAGTGGCAATGCTAATCAGTCTACACTGCTGTGCCACTTAAGCTAAACATATATTAACTACATTTTAATTAAATATCTCCTCTTTCTTATATTAACAGCATTTATGGCTTTATGTTGACTCCTCAACTACCTTACAGGTGCAGACCATTATACTCTGGCAGGAGAAAAGGTATAGTACAGATTAAAAAATAAAAAAAGAATTATTTTTCTCAGCATACTTTATTTTACATTCTCTAATATTTTTTTGGAGGTTTTTTTTTTTTGTTTTTTTTGTATTATGCTACTGAAACAGTTGTTCCTTTGCAGGTCTGGCTTTTTGGCAAAGTATGAGTGAATATTTCTACATGCAAAATTAAATAATTATTTACTTAATAGTTAATTTACTATGTTTTCAAATAAAGACGTGCTATAACAGTGGTAAACTCAGATCGGAGAAAACAGAAGTCCTCCCCGCAAGAAATGTCATCCTGCCAATCACCTGTCCTTCAAAGAAACAGCACAGCTTACAGAACTCGCCAACGCTACACCGTCCAGATCTAAACACTAGCGTGGTGTATGTTCCCAAAAAAAGTCTAACTGCATTCTCGTACCATTGCTCGCGTACTAAAGTGTCAGCAGGTATTTTTCGTGGCATTACATGTGTAATTTGTGAGCATGCCCTTGTCTATCAAACAGAGGAAGCTCTGCAGTTTACTTGTGAGTTTATACTGTAGAAAGATAAGTAAATAAAGTAAAATTAAAAAAAGACGCTAACTTTGACAAGTAGTATACATTTACAGTGGCTGTTACAGACGCAAATCAAATCTATGCTTTTATTGTATAATATTACCAACTAGCAAAATACCCGCGCTTCGCAGCGGAGAAGAAGTGTGATAAAGAAGTTATGAAAAAGAAAAGGAAACATTTTAAAAATAACGTAACATTTGCTTTCTATTCGTTTGCATAAGCACAGTCCCTTACCAGCAATTATATAATGTTAGCTCAGACCCGGCACTTAAGTTTCTGTCACACTTTCGCTGAGTTTGTGCCAAACACTAGTCTATCCCTGACCATCTCATCTTCGTTTGCATAAGCACAGTCCTTCACCAGCAATTTTAACTCAGTTACAAAGTGATCCAAAGTCTCGTTTATACCCCACGTCTTCTCATTAAACTTGTATCTCGCGAATATCGTATTTGTCTTTGGCATGACAAACGCCAGCGGCAGCGTGTCTATGAATTTAATTTAAAGTTAAGCTTTACACCTTGCTTTCCTATTTGTTTGCATAAGCACAGTCCTTCACCCGCAAGTTTAACTCCGTTACAGCAATTTTAACTCCGTTAGAAAGTGATCCAAAGTCTTGTTTATACCTCGTGTCTTCTCATTAAATTTGCATCTCGCGAATATTGTATTCATCGTAGGCATGACAAACGGCAGCGGCAGCGTGTCTGTAAACTTAATTTAAACTTACGGTTTACACCGTGCTTTGTTTCCACAGTAGCTGCACTTATGAATATGCTTGTATGCATCACTCGCTTCATATTCTTTTGCTGCCTTCTCAATTGTGTAATGCATTTTTTGTTCAGCGCTCTTTGGAGCTCTTGCTTGTTCTCTGCGTACTGCGTTCACAGTCAGTTCACGTGAGCCGCTCGGAGTACATGCATCGAAGGTTCTCGGCTGTGCTTGTGCTATCTCATGCGATGTCCACGGCTTTATTTAATGTTAGCTAAGACCCGCCACTTAAAACTTTCTCTCGCACTTTCGCTGAGATTGCGCCAAACCTATTCTATCCCTGACCATTTCATCTTCGTTTGCATAAGCACAGTCCTTCACCCGCAAATATTTAGCGGCAGCATGTCTATTGGATTGCCACTGACGGACGGCCTTATATGGGCAGGCACTCAATTACGTGGGAGGCGTGACGATAAGGGATGCAACTCCGCCTCACACGGCGACGGAGCTGCAGGCTATGGCCGTATATATGTACGTAAGTAGGTTCCAGTTATGACCGTTGCGTATAGAATTTCGAAATGAAACCTGCCTAACTTTTGTAAGTAAGCTGTAAGGAATGAGCCTGACAAATTTCAGCGTTCTACCTACACGGGAAGTTGGAGAATTAGTGATGAGTGAGTCAGTTAGTCAGTCAGTCAGTGAGGGCTTTGCCTTTAATTAGTATAGATAAGAACAGCTCACTACTCAAAACGTTTATTTTGGGAGACGTTAAGACTCGAACCCAGAACCTTCTGAATTGGAATCGGCAGCTCTAACCAGTATACTACCCGAGAAGTCAGGACAGCAAGCAACACTGACCTGATTTCTTTTTCTTTGGTGATAGTCTTGGAAAAAAGCGCATTTTTTCTGTTATACTTGTATCTTTTGTGAAAGTGTTTCTTTGATATTTGGAATTCAGGCTTCACACATTATACACTTCATGTGTACATTTTGTCAATTATTACTAAAACATGAAAAAGTTTCTGTTTTAACAAAGTGTTTACTGCGAATAGATCGTTGTAGAAACGGAACACACATGAAATGCAAGTGTTGCAAATAACGATATAGTATTTATAAAAGATGTCATTTTGCTTGACTTCTCAGTCTCTACAACTCTAAGCAATTGACACGCAGGTAAACAGACTTGAGCTGAGAAAACTGTGCGGGGTTGCGGATGTGATAGCAGACTGCTTGCTGTTTGCTGCTTATCAACACATTTAAAGGACAAAAGATGCTGACGGAGAAGTGAGAAGCGTTTTAAGGTGGGACGGATCTATGAGTTTTTTTGTAGGCTCTGGTAACTCTAGTGTTAAAAGCATAAATAGCAGTAATGACAAATGATTTGAAATGCCAGATAATAACAATTTATTGAACATTTTTTAAACCACTATAAACATCAGAAAGAATAAGCTATGACATTTTAAAAAAAGGCGGCACGGTGGCACAGTGGTAGTGCTGCTTACTTTCACTTCCTGGGTCCTCCCTGCATGGAGTTTGCATGTTCTCCCCGTGTCTGCGTGGGTTTCCTCCATGCACTCCGTTTTCCTCCCACAGTCCAAAGACATGCCGGTTAGGTGGATTGGCGATTCTAAATTGGCCCTAGTGTGTGTGTGGGTGTGTTTGTGTGTGTCCTGCGGTGGGTTGGCACCCTGCCCCGGATTGGTTCCTGCCTTGTGCCCTGTGTTGGCTGGGATTGGCTCCAGCAGACCCCCGTGACTCTGTGTTCGGATTCAGCGGGTTGGAAAATGGATGGATGGATGGATTTTAAAAAAATCCCTGAAATATTAATATCAAGGCGCTTTTAAAACTCTGTTGTTTGCCCCTAACCCTTCTGATTTTCATTCCATTGTGTTAAATTTAAAGTGGGGGGGATTTCCAAATTCCCTTCCCCCAAATTCAAAGATGACTGTCAAGTCTGGGTTAACTTGTCTCAGTAGTTTTATCTTTTATTTTTAAAACACTTCCTCATAGGTTCGCAGCACATTGCACCTTCACAAATAAAATCCTGTACTAAAGCTTTAGGAATGGCTTTGCATCATGCAGTGTTTTTAAATGGCTTTACTGATCTTGGATGTGGCATACAACGTAATTTCAAAAGCAACAAAACATAGTTTTAAAATGCTCAGGAAATGGAAATTTTCATTGGGTCTGACAACAACTGGCTGATCTTTAAGCTCCAAGACAAACGATGTACATTGTGTGCTTCAAATTTAGAATCACACACACATCTACATAGTGAAATAGCAGGAGTGCAGACTGCCCCAGTAGGAAGCTGTGGGCAGAAGAAAATATCCCATTTCTGCGTTTAACAATATTGGATTAACAAACCTTATATGTATGAAACTGAACCGCTTATCCATGAAATCAGGTGGCAGCAGCACAATGCATAAAATCATGCAGCTACAAATCAGTTGCTTCAGGTAATGTGGCATGGTGCCAGAGGGGTGTAGGACAACATGAGCATTGCCCATTCCACTAGGCTTTAGTGGCACCCCAGGCCTGTTAAGACAGTAGATGTAACAGGGATGCAGACACATTCAGCTGTGCCTTCTGCCACTTACATTCCAAACTGAGTGGCTGATTTCTTCACACCAGGACTAGCCTGTACTTCATCTGTTAACAAGGTGTAAATCCCAGCTGAACTGACAATTTTGCAGACTCCTTAAGCCAGAAGGTGCGAACAAATACCTATAATTCAAGGAATGACAACTATGATGGACAGAATCACTTGCCTATGAGAAGATACTGATTTTGGAACCAGATGTAAATTTAATCCAATCGGGAGAGTTTCCAGCTTTTATAAATGAGCTGCACCCATAACTCTAGGACAGGTGGTGGGCAGCGTCAGTCCTGGAGGGCCGCAGTGGCTGCAGGTTTTTGTTCCAACCCAATTGCTTAATTAGAAACCCATCTCAGACCTTATTTAGTTTTATGGCTTGTTAGTCTACAATGTTAGGTTCGTACATAGTACGATTTGAAGCCTAAAATTGTTACTTTTCAGTCTGTCTCATTTTTCTCTTTTATTAAACAAAATAGTACATGATGAATCCACACAGGTTTAAATGGAAACAAGTTAGGTGGAGAACTGCTGCCGCCTTTGTCATTTGCATCTTATTGCTAACAAGGAGCCAGCAGTTAAAGACAGGGAGTGAAGCTGTTTAAGACGGAAAGAAGCAAATAGGGGTGAGGAACCTTAACAAGCAAGACCACTAAAATGAAGGATCAAAATGTCACTTAAGCAATAAGTGCATCATCAGCAGTAATCGACTTCTCATTAAGAAACTGGGTTGGAACAAAAACCTGCAGCCACGGTGGCTCTCCAGGACCGACGTTGCCTACCCACTGGTCTAGGGGAAAATCTGTCGTCATTCTCCAAAGTAACCTCTCCCCGCAACCAAAAAGGCAAGTAGCTGCTCCCTGTTTGGGGAGCTGGAAGCTGACAACCTACTCTTTTTGTGGACCTCAAAATGGAGGTCCAAGCACTGAGCCCAGACTGAAAACTGAGGAGCAGCCATTACTTCCAGAAAGGAACATCATCTGAAATTTTGTTCCAGAAAGAGTAACGCTTTTCCCTAAGCGGTTGCAGAAGATGCAGCAAAGCACAGACCACTACACTGTAAAGACCAAGATTGCACTACAATGCAAAAAGAATCTTCCACTTGAACCTGGTGCAGCAACAAAGCAGTAACTTCACACATCACCTTTGAAGATCGTAAAACTATTTATCTGTGCTACGACAAATTAGAAATCTAACCAGCAAGTAGCCTGTCTATGTTGTATATTTCTCAGTCTAATCCGTCAGCGTCCTTTCTTGTATATCAACATAGATACGCAGTTCTCATGTTTCTGTCATCCTTGAGTTTACCAATAAATTGTATTATTTTATTTCTTAAAACAATTGGGATTTAGTTACCTTGATGTAAGGCCAACTGCTCCCACAACAGCGACAGGTAAGGCAGATAAAGCAGTAGCCGTGCTGAGCAATTGAATTAATATCAGGCATTGCTGAAGGCAAACTGATAATTAATTAACCAAGTTCAATCTCTTCCCATTCCCACATGGGCTGATTTGAGTATTTCTATAACTGCTGATCTCCAGGGATTTTCACACACAACCGTCTCTAGAGTTGAAGGCGTGAAAAACAAAAAAAAAAAAATCCAGTGCGCCGCAGATCTTTGGATTGAGACACCTTGTTGATGAAAGAGGTCAGAGGAGAATGAGAATGGCCGGACTTGTTTGAGATGTCAGAAAGGCTGGGTACAACTGTGATGAGCAGAAAAGCAGCTCAGAATGCACAACACGTTGAAACGAAATAATAAAAATACATTTTATTTACTGCATAAAGTACCTTTCCCATGCTCAAGGCACTTTTGAGGCGGATGGGCAACAACAGCTGGACACCATGCCAGGTTCCACTTCCTGTCAGCTGAGGCTGCAGTGGACACAACTTGACCAAAACGGGACAACTGAAGACTGGGAAAAAGAATCCTGGTCTGATGAAGCTTGATGTCTGCTCAGGCACACGGATAGTAGGGTCAGAATTTGCCACCAACGTGAATCTTTACACCCAACCTGCTTTGTAGCAACAGTCCAGGCTGGTGGTGGTGTAATGATGTGGGGAATGTTATCTTGGCACACTTTGGGCCAACTAATCATCGCTTAAATGCCACGGTTATTTGAGTATTGTTGCTGACCATGTGCAACCTTCACCATAATTTACTCATCTTCTAATGGCGACTTCCAGCATGATAATACACCGTGTCGCAAAACAAGAGTCGTCTCAAACTGGTTTCATGCACACAACAATGAGTTCAGTGTTTTTCAGTGGCCTTCCCAGTCACTAATTGAACATCTTTAGGATGTGGCAGAACAGGAGATTCGCACCATGAACGTGCAGCTAACAAATCTCCAGAAATCATGAGATGCAATTGTATCAACGTGGACCAGAATCAGAATGTCTCCCAAATCCTGTGGAATCCATGCCATGAAGAACTGAAGCTGTTTTCTTGTCAAAAAGAGGCCCTGCTCGGTATTATTATAGTGATCCTAATAATTTGTTCAGTCAGAAGAAAATAAATTCTGAAAATTAAAAAAAAAAAGTTTGTTGTAGTTTTCTAAAAACTGCTTATGCAGTGAGCATTGCAATTTACCAAACACACAGAAGATCAGTAGATGCTGTCACAAGAATGACAGTAAGACATCATGAAGGTTTGGGGCAGCCACCCAGAACATATTCCTTGGATGCTTAAAAGGTCTTTTTAAAGATAATGAGTTGGTCACACAACTGAGTCTAAAACATAGTACATAGTCAAAATGGTGGCTTTAAAGGTCCATTTAATAAGTGATGTCATCGGGACCACAAATGGAAGTGACATCATCAAAAGGCACCAGAACCCCATGGGATTTCCCGAGAATGGTCTGCAAGGGATTGAGAAAGAGAGTTATTGCACCCCTCCGCCCCCTGGTCGGACATGGAATTGCCATTATTCAGGCCCTTTACTTGACTTCTACTCGCACGCGTGTGACAATGCACTTGTTACCCAACCACGTATAGGTGGAAACAGGCCTGAATTCAAAGATTAGGTCACATTGATACAAAGACCACACTTCTCCAGTGTCTAAGCAGAATGATTTGCATGTCACCAGGAGCAGACCATTAGCCTACAGCAGACAAGGTTTCAGCAGCCCCACACAACAGGTGACCATTCAAGATCTGCTTGACCTCCATTAATCGCACCACAGAAGGACCAAAACGTCAGACTGGTCCATCTGCATGATCGTTTCAGATGTACCACTAGTACTTCTACCAAAATTTCTGTCAGATGCTTTGCAAGCCTTAACAGACATACAGTGAGATGCCCAGAGTATCAGAAGCTAGAATCAAGCTGCATCATCTTATTTCTAACTTTGAGTTGACTGCATTGGGCAGTGCCAAGCCACCCGTGAACATTCAAGTGTGATACCCAGGCCGGACTCTCCTGATCCTAACCCCTGAGAGCACCTTTGGGATGCCCTTGATGGCAACATCTGCAGATCTGACCCTCTGCCAGGCAGTGCCAGCAGTGGATAACATCCCACCACTGCAGGTTCACAGGCCTCTTGGCTCTCTGCACCACAATTATCAGGTGGTGGTATGGGGCTAAAAGATGACTCTTTTAATGTCCTCAGTTCTTGTTTTTATGTTTTTGTATTGCATTGTTTTTTATTGTTGTCATTTGTTTTTATTTTAGCAGCAAAGGTGGAAATGTAGGTCCAACAACGAATGTTACTTTTGTATTCATTCACTGGCCACTTTATAAGGCACACATGTTCAAGTGCTTGTTAATGCAAATATCTAATCAGCCAATCACATGGCAGCAACTCAATGTCTTTAGGCCTGAAGGCATTATCAAGAACAACCTGAAGTTCAGAAGGGGGAAGTGACTTTGAATGTGGCATGGTTGTTGGTACCAGACAGACTGGTCTGAGTATTTCAGAAACTGCTGATCTGCTGGGATTTTCACCCACAACCATCTCTAGGGCTTGCAGAAAATGGTTCGAAAAAGTGAAAATATCCAATAAGCAAGGCAAAAAAGCCTTGTTGATGCCAGAAGTCAGAAGAGAATGGCCAGAATGGTTCGAGCTGACAGAAAAGCAACAGTAACTCAAATAACTACTCGTTATAACCGAGGTATGCAGATGAACATCTCTGAACACACAACACGTTAAACCTTGAAGAAGTTGGACTACAGCAGCAGGAGACCACACTGGGTATCGCTCCTGTCAGGTAAGAACTGGCAACTTGGGCTACAATTCGCTGTGGCTCACCAAAATTGGACATTGGAAGACTGGAAAAACATTGCCTGGTTTGAGGAGTCTCAATTTCTGCTGTAACATTCAGATGATCAGAATTTGGTATCAACAATATGAAAGCTTGGATCCATCCTGCCTTATATCAATGATTGAGGTTGTTGGTGGTGTAATGGTGTGGGGGATATTTTCTTGGAACACTTTAGCCCCTTAGTATCAAATGAGCATTGTTTGAATGCCACAACCTACCTGAGTATTGTTGCTGTCCATGTCCATTCCTTTATAACCACACTGTACCCATCTTCTGATGGCTACTTTCAGCAGGTTAACGCACCATGTCACAAAGCTCAAATCATCTCAAACTGGTTTCTTGAACATGACAATGAGTTCACTGTACTCAAATAACCTCCACAGTCACCAGATCTCAATCCAATAGAGCACTTTTGGATGTAGTGGAACGGGAGATTCACATCATGGACGTGCAGCCGACAAATCTGCAGCAACTACATGATGCTATCATGTCAATATGGACCAAAATCCTTGAGGAATGTTTCCAGCACCTTGCTGAATCTATGCCACAAAGAACGATGGCAATTCTGAAGGCCAAGGCCTGGTACTAGCAAAGTGTACCTAATAAAGTGGCCGGTGGGTGTATAGTTTAGTTTGTATGATGAAACACCTAATGAAAATGTTCAGAGGGGTGGAAGAGAAAAGGCTGAATTTACAGGAGGGTAATTCCAGCTTAGTTTGACAAAGGCTTATTGTGGTTTACTTGGCTTGTATCACTTGTCCACCTTCACGCTTCGTTGACTGCTCTGTCCTCAGGCGGTAGTTACTGTGTAACTTCTGTGTAAAGTGGTTGGGCTTGAATTCCACATGACTCCTCATCTTGCATTTCAGACCTTGTTACTGTAAAGGCAACATTGCTTGTTTATGTAAGTAACCCTGATAGAACTAGAACTTTGAAATCTATGAACGATGCATTCTGATTTTACTATGGCCTTGAGTACAGATAGTGTCAGTAGGTACTCCTGAGTAGATTCTGACCTAAACATTGGACTAGGAAATGATTGCATTTTTGGATTAGTTGTGGTTGAACGCAATGTTCACTGCTTTCTAAACCAATTTGTAAAGCAGCATTCCTCAGAAAAGAATCCAGCAGAGCCTGGCTGCATTCAGCTTTTCATCCCTTTATCAGTAAGGTCCGGCCTTCTCAGATCTCCGTGACCCCAGAGCAGGTCTCCCACTTCACCATGTAACTGTGAGACCTACTCAGTTACAAGGACCGTGAATCCATACTGCTGCATGTCAACAGTGTACCAGTGCAGCGCTGGCGATGAAAGGCCCTGGGATTGAATTTGATCTTAATACTTGTCAAGTTCTGATTGAATGCCACGGAGTATCTGAATGTTGCTGCTGATAAATGTTCGAAGTATAATTATGAGAGATGCCACCCATTTGGAGTAGAGATTCACCTGTCCAGTTCATTTGTATTCTTAAGTATACATCCTTGATATCCTTCTGCTGTGAAACATTCTGACCTGTCATTGTTTACACATGTCTTGAACAACTATTATTATACACTGATAACTTCAACATTATCCATATCTATTATTTATTTATTATATTACATATCTATTGAGTATATGTATGTATTTAGATTGCAAATACCATACATTGCATCAGTGTTCGTATTGCTTACTACACGTCAATATTGCTGCTACTTCTTTGTCTTGTTTTTGCACAATGTCTTGGTTGTGTTTTAATTTTAATTCTATTTTTAATTTATTATTTGCACTTCATGGTGTTACACTGTGGACTCTGAGCTTCGCAATTTCATCTATCTGTATACTTGTATATGGTTGAGATAACAATAGAGTTCGTTTTGACTTTGACACCGTTGTTGTCAAGCTCAGGTCACTGTTTAGATTTGCAGATATAACTGAAATGAAGAAATGAAAAAAATATTACTGTGAAGAATATTTGCCCCTTCCTAATATCCTCTATTTTTACATATTTTACACAAGGAATGTCCTCAGATCGCTAGTCAAGTTGCAGTGTTGAAAAATGGGAATTTGACTGAAGAATGTGGACACCAAGGAGTGCTCCAGCTCCCCAAACACCCAATACAAGCAGTCATGGACAGAAGCTAAAAGACACAAAGTGTCTTTATCGTGGGAAACTCTTCCTCACCAGGCGTTTCTTGCCACAAACACGGCCACAGGTACAATAAAGCACAACATAGCATCCAGCAACACTTTGTCTTCCATCTATCCATCCATCCATTTTCCAACCCGCTGAATCCGAACACAGGGTCACGGGGGTCTGCTGGAGCCAATCCCAGCCAACATAGGGCACAAGGCAGGAACCAATCCTGAGGAGGGTGCCAACTCACCGCAGGACACACACAAACACACCCACAAACCAAGCACACACTAGGGCCAATTTAGAATCGCCAATCCACCTAACCTGCATGTCTTTGGACTGTGGGAGGAAACCCACGCAGACACGGGGAGAACATGCAAACTCCACGCAGGGAGGACCCGGGAAGCGAACCCGGGTCTCCTAACTGCGAGGCAGCAGCGCTACCACTGCGCCACCGTGCCACCCTTGTCTTCCATCTGCCTCTCACAAATTACGGCCTCCTCCACTTCTCCTTGCAAGCGTTGTCGTCCTTCCTCCTGACTCTGGTTTACCCAGCGGAGGAAGGTAATTCCTTTTATTTGCCCCCCCCGGAGTATTCGGAAAGCACTTCCAGGTGAGACAGAAGCCCCATGAAATGGAGCTCCCCAGTCCCAAGTCTGGGCTTTGATTCGGCCACTCCAAACATGGAATTTTGTGAGCCAGTCAGTTGCTTTTGTGATCTTGCCCTGCAGCAAAACTCAACTACGGTTGTTCGTACTGTGGGTCTTACATAGTGGGACTATAAAGTCGCCCTTTCGATTCATCTGTCATTATTCAAAAAGGCTTAAGGATGATCCAGACTTTTTTTGCAAGTGAAAGACAAGCACTGATGTTGCTGTTGGCTAGCAGAAGATTCCACCTTGTTAGTCTCCCATTTTTACTCGGCCTCTTTCTTCTTGTGAAGTCGTGAACACTGACATTAGGTGAGGCTACAGAGGCCTGTACTTATTTTGGAATCCTCTGGGACTTCTTGAATAAGTCATCACTATGTCCTTGAGGTAATTTTGGCAGGCCAACCTTCCCTGGGGACATGCAGCACTGTTCCAAATGTTCTTCATCTGGAGATGATGGCTCTCCCTGTGATGTGATCTGAGCCTTCTTCCTGGCTTTGTGACCCTACCTGGAATTGGCAGGTTTGAACAACTTTTTTCATCTCTTTTGGGATTTCCTTTGATCGGGGCACAGTGGTGTTCTAGAAACCTTGTGAAGATTCAATGTGAGGGTCAATGCAGAGGTTTGGGCACCCTTACTTAAAATGCCTGTTACTGTGAATAGCTAAGTGAGCAGAAGATGAGCTAGGCCTAAAGTTGAAGATGACATTTCTTTTCAACATTTTATGCACAAATAGGGCATTGGTTTTGTTTTGTACAATTGTACAGTAAAAAAAGGGAAAATAAGGAGCACCGTGCAAAGGTTTGGGTGCCCTAAGATGTTTGACGTCTCAGATAACGTTTACGAAGGTCTCAGACATTTAGCTTGTTAGGGGTATGGCTTGTTCACCGTCATCGTTAGGAAACTCCAAGTGATGCTGACTGCAAAGCTGTATAAATATTCTGACTCCTCAAACCTTGTCCCAACAATCGGCAGCCATGGGCTCCTCTAAGCAGCTGCCTAGCACTCTGAAAAATAAAATAATTGATACTCAAAATGAGGAGAAGGCTACAAGAAGAGAGTAAAGTGTTTTCAGGTAACTGTTTCCTCCGTTCGTAACGTTATTAAGAAATGGCAGTTAACAAGAACGGTGGAGGTCACACTGAGGTCTGGAAGACTTTCTGAAAGAACTGCTTGTTGGATTACTAGAAAATAAAATCCCCCATTTGACTTCAAGAGACCTTCATGAAGATTTAGCAGACTCTGGAGTGGTGGTGCACTAAAGACACCTGAACAACTATGAACTTCACGGTAGAGTCAGCTAAAGAAAACCTTTCTGTGCCAGAGCTGTAAATTTCAGCACTTGAAGTGTGCAAATGAATATCTAAACAAGTCTGATGTATTTTGGAACCTGTAGACCAATGATGTCAAAATGGAACTTTTTGGGCACGACGTGCAAAGGTATGTTTGGAGAGAAAATGGTGCTCAATTTCAGGAAAGACCCCTCTCCAGCTATTAAGCATGGACGTGGATAGACCATGCTTTGGGCTTGTGTGGCAGCCAGTGGCATACATGTCATTGGTAGAGGGAAGAATGGATTCAGATAAATACCAGCAAATTCTGGAAGCAAACATCACACCATCTGTAAAAAAAAAAAAATGAGGTTGAAAAGAGGATGGGCCCTACAGCAAGATCATGATCCGAAACACACCTCAACATCTACAATGGAAAAACCACAGGAGGTGCAAGCTGAAAGTTTTGGTGTGGCCCTCATAGTCCTCTGACCTAAAAATCATTGGTGTGGATAGATGTCAAAAGAGCAGTGGGTGCAAGACGGCCCAAGAGTCTTGCAGAATTAGAAGACTTTGGCAAAAACAAATGGAAGAAAATACCCCAAGTAAGAATTGAAAGACTCTTGGGTGCCTACAAAAAGTATTTACAAGCTATGGTACTTCCCAGAGTGGGTGTTACTAAGTACTGATCATTTTGGGTGTCTAAACTGTTGCTTCAAGCCCTTTAAATTTTTTTTGGTATTTTGTACCTGTGAATGATGGGAATAAAAATGTAATCTTTCTTAAAATGTGAAAGAAATGTGTCATCTTTAACTTTATGCTTTTTGTGGATCAGTTCATCTTCTAATCACAGTAAGGGTGCCCAGACGTTTGTATGCCACTATATATGGTGACATTTACAGGTACTCACTGACATCTTGGCTTTCTTTGCACTTTGTCCAAGTCAAAGACCTACACTGTTAAGTGTTGAAATGGTCTGTCTGTCCTCCTTTGTTAATTGTTTGTTTCTCTGCATTTTTCATAGCAACATGCAGTACAATGTTGTCCAGAAAATGCTTCAGAGGGTGTAGTAGGATAGTTTGCTTTATACACAAGTAATCCCCTTTCATCACCAGCTGCTCAACCACCCCACCACCAAGCTGCCAGCAGAGATCATGCAGCCCTCTCCCCCCACCAACGTAGCAGCATGTCAGATGGTGCTAACAGCCCCCCTGTTTCTCTGCCCCCATCTCTCACACCATCACTGCTGACCAGTTTAGAGAAGAACTGAAGAGGCTGCTGGCCCACATAAGGTGTGCCCAAAAGACTTCTAACGGTCTGCGCTGCTGAACTAGCAGGACCCCTTCAACACATCTTCAACCTAAGCCTGCGACTGGGAAGGGTCCCCACACGGAGGAAGACCTCATGTCTCATCCTGCTTCCCAGTGACCTTAATGACTTCAGGTCTGTGGCCTTAACATTGCATATTATGAAGCAACTACTTCTTCATCTTCTCAGACCACTGGTGAATCATGCTCCAGACCCCCTGCAGTTTATATATCGAGAGAAGGGGAGTGTGGGTGATGCCATTCTCTGCCTTCTCCACCAGATCCATTTGCATCTGTACAAAGAACATAGTGCTGTGAGGATCATGTTGTACTTCGACATCTCCATCACCTTCAACACCATCCAGCCCCTCCTACTGAGGGTCACGCTGTACAGGATTGGAGTGGACTTGCACCTGGTGAACTGGATCACAGATCACCTCATTGGTACACCTCGGTTTGTCAGACTGGGGACCTCTGCACCTCACAGACTGTAATCAGTAGCTCCACGGGGGGTACTGTTCTTTCTCCTTTCCTCTTCACCCTGTACACATTGGACATGCAGAAGGTCTCAGATGACACTGCCATTCTGGGGTGGTCAGGAGGAGTACAGGTGTCTGCCGTGGGATTCGGTCAAACCAACTGCTGCTGAACACTTCCAAAACCAAAGAGACAGTTGTGAACTAACATCGGTCTAGACCACCATTGAAGGGGTTGATGTGTAGTGGGTCAAGACCTATAAATACTTTGGAGTGCAGTTGGATGACAGGCTGGACTGGTCAGAGAACTCAGAGGGATGGTTTTCTGAGGAATTTGGGCTCCTTAAACCCCTGCAGATGTTCTATCAGTCAGTGGTCGCCAATACTCTTTCATGCTGTGGTGTGCTGTTGCGTAAAGGAGAGAGATGCTAACTGTATTGACAAGCTGAGCAGGATCTGTGGTTGGCATGGAAATAGACTCTCTGATGACAGTGGCAGAGAGGAGGACACGATGGAAGCTACTAGCTATAAAGGACAATGCACATCACCGGTTATACACCTCCATGATTAAGCCTAGGAGTAGGTTTTGTGGTAGGCTGCTATTGCAGAACTGCAATACGGACAGATACAAAAGATCTTTTGTCCCCAGAGCCATTAGACTCTGTAACTCTTCCCAAACAGGGTGGGGGTGGTGGCCGAGATCAGGGCCTGATATTCCTTTCTCTGCTCATAAGCTACAGTATATTAGCTGTGCACTACATCCGATTATCTCACTACTGCAGAACCTTTTTATCATAATGTGTAACTCTATAACCACGTTAACATGTCCGCTTAAGCCATGTCACTGTTTTTATTTTAATTTAATATTAATGTCACTTTGGTAGTATACAGGTAGTACTATTTGCACAATTCCTATTGCACTGACATCACTTGTATCGTATATGTTATTGGTATAGTGTGTACTTAAATGTTTGTATAATTCTGGCTACTGCTACTTAAACGGCCCTCGGGATCAATAAAGTTCTATCAATCTGTCTATCTATGTACCTACCTGTAGGAGTTGTTTGCATCATCTTTCAAAGCTTAACTAACTGCTACAGAAAAGCTGTAAGTTATTAACCCATAACTTGATCTTTCAAAAAATTCATTTTTGTAGAACTCTAAAACAATGACTTTATTTTTCTGTTTTTGCTAACCTAATTTATTTTTTCACCTCTACCGCTTACCTTTGTACTCTTTCAGGTTATGCACTGGACTTGAACATCTTCAATTTCACTAAAAACAGGAAAACAGCGAGAGGTCTTAGACTTTTGACAGGTAGGGTGTGTGTTCCGTTCTGTGCGTATTTATTCTTGTTTGTAGCTTTAGTTGCATATTGTATTATTGTCACAGGTCTGAGAAGACACACAAGGAGCTGCGTACATCTGACGGTAAACTTGAACTTAAATGACTTTGCCTTCCTTCCCACTTATCCTCCCACTTTTGGCTTAATTCACTGGCCCATTATAAGTGACCATGCTCTGGGCCAGTTTCATCTTCACCATAATTCTCACTGCATCCTTAAAACGGCTTCATTTCCAGGTGGCTGCTCACACTTCGAAGGCATTACCTTTTCACAAGAAGTTGCATCCCTCTAATGTTCTTCATGTTTTACTCCTCTCCTTTTCATTATAATTAATCTCTTATCACCTCAGTTTGGGTTTATATAATTAGAAAGTGGGAAAGTGGAGGATGCATCGATGAGCATTTTACTTTCTAAAAGTGCTAATCTGCTGTATTATTCTCAATTACTGCTATTAAAAAAAAACATAAAAACTAATTTCCCAGATCAATTCCCTTGTTGAGAGCTTGATGATTATTGTATCAGCACATGCTGAGTGCAGCAAAATCTCCTGCTGTGTGAAACCAAAAATAGCACAACTGTGATGAGCAGCTCCAACAGTCACCTATTAAAACAAGAGCACATGGCTGTGCAGGTTGGCTGTCATTTTTATGTGCTTTTCATTCATTCATTTTCCAAACCTACTGATCCCAACCCAGGACCATCACCAGGCTTGAGCAGGATACCAGGCCACTGCCAAGCATAGTCACCCCACCCAAGCCAGTTTTGAACTTAATGCATGGAGGGAGATGACACACACTGTGCCCCTTTATTTTGTATGCTATGTTTCATATAAATACAAATACACTCTTGTCTTTGAAATCTGATTATTCATTGCAGGGTTCTATAGAGGCCAAAAACCAAAGACAACAGCATTATAAAGCGCACACTCAAATACTCCAAGTCAAACTTTACTGGGATGTGACAGGGAACCGCAGTACCAGACAGGGCCCACGTGAATGCAGTAAGAATGTGTAACACATTTGAATACACTTGAACTTTGTTTTTGTCATTTCACTATTAAACCTGCTTAATTCATGTGGCCTCACCCAGCAGGAATGAGCCATGAACAGAACACCAGGTAATCACGAGACCAGACGACAGCGGACAACGTTACTAACATTTAGGTGTTTCTTGGTTTTGGAAACTGAAGTAAAGAGGGCAAAGCGAGCGCACAATCGACAAACAGGGAACCGATTGTGTCTGGGACAGGATTTGAACCAAAGACTCAGTGCAAACCACCACAGTGTACCGCTCTGTTGTGCAGTTGCTAATACTAAATGTTCACTCAATCACTTGTTAGGCCTTAAAAGTAATTTAATTTGTTGGAAAAGACATGAATATTGGAAATGACCTACAGTATTCTCATCACAAAAACAGCATAAACAGACAGATGTAAGAAGTGTAATATTCACAAGAGTAAAAAAATTACATAAACAGTTTGCTCATCTGTATATTTGGTACATTCAGTTGTACAGTATGCAACCTTGTTCTGTAGTTATTTATTTTACCAAAAAGATGCTGACTTATGAAGTAGGCAATAATATTACATACAAAAACAATAAATCACCAAATTCAACCCATTAAATCATGACAGGACTAAAACGTCTTGATGTATTACTCGTCCTTTTAGATTGTGGGGACGCTTGAAATGACCGTTTAATTAAACAGTGTTTTTATAGGAGTATGTCAATCTTCACCCTATTTATAATTTTGCCTAGGGAAAAAAAAAAAAATAGGCCCCTCCAGCTGCCAGAATACTACAGATGTGACCACTTCTGGCAGTTAACCACAGCAGATTTGGGAAAGTTTTAGTGGCGTAGGTAGGTGTTGTATGCTTTAAAGCTGCCTGGCACTATTGGCGCTTTTCCACTGCATAGTACGGCACAGCACGGTTCAGTACAACTCACCTTGGTTCGGCTCGGTTCGGCTCAGTTCGGCTCGGTTTGCGTTTCGACTGCAGTTTAGTACCGCTTTAGAGTGGGCGGGATTATTCACGTGTCGTTATAGTTGAGCCGACCTCCTGAAAAACTTTTTCATTCCGCGTCGCCCCATCCAGCTCTCGCTGGATCCGATCCTCAGCTACCAACGAGAGGAACGTCTGTACTTCCTCAATAGACCACGAAACAGCCATTTTTGGTTAAAACAAAATGGTGCGTCCGAACCTTCGCTGGCTGTGCTAAAAATCTAGCGGGTCTGTTGTGTCTCGTGTCGCAAGTTCAGTGACGCAGTAATGATGATTTTCTCCGGCCAATCAGTGACCAGCAGAGTTTACACGTCACGTTTTGGTAACGGTTCAGCGCTTGGAACCTCGGCTGAGGTGGTACTAAAAAAAGGACCAGGTACCAGGTACTGTTCCCAGTGGAATACCCCCCAAAAGTGAGCTGAACTGAACCGTGTCGTGCCGTACTATGCAGTGGAAAAGCACCATATGTGACTGAAACACTACACTCTGCACTGTCTGGCCAGCGAGACTCCAAACAGAGCTTGGCATACGACAGAAGATGTCCAAGAACTTGGAGACAAGAGTGTTCCTCAGTTTTTTTATTTAAATTTCCAATACTACTTTTTGCAATCGCCATTGAGCCACTGGCAGTTTACTGTTGAAATCCTTATCATATAAAGGGGATTATCAGAGAAGGACTTTTATCATCGCAGATCAGTTTAAATACCTAGGGTTAAACATTACAAGTAAACATAAAGCTCTTTATTAACAAAATTTCACCATCTGTATGGAAAAAATGAAGCAAGCCTTGCATAGATGGTCAACCCTTCATCTCATTCTAGCTGGAAGAATTAACATTGTTAAGATGAATATTCTTCCTAAGCTTTTTTTTATTTCAAAACATTCCAATATACATCAATAAATAATTTTTTAAGCAATTAGATTCAACCATAACCTCATTTATTTGGAACTCAAAACATCCACGTATCTAAAGAGCGACCCTACAAAGACCTAAGACAGAAAGTAGCATGGCTCTACCTAACTTTCAGTCTTACTACTGGGGAGCAAACACACAAGCTATAAAAACCTGGACACAAATAGATGAACATACACAGGCTTGGTGCGCAAGAGAAATAAAATCCTGTAGTGCTTCTTTATATTCCTGCTTTGTGCCGCAATAAATGCAAGTTATCAGCAATATACTAACAACCCAATTGTGCTTCGCTCACTCAGAATATGGAACCAATGTAGAAAGCATTTTAAGATGGAGAACCTTTTACAACCCTTGCAAACATATGTAGTTTTTAATATCTGGAAAACATCTGGGATTAAATTGCTCAGAGATCTTTATATAGACAACATCTTTGCATCCTATGAACAATTACATTCCAAATTTAACTTTCCAGCTACACATTTCTTTCACTATCTTCAAATCAGGAACTTTGTTAAACAGAACCTGCCCGATTTACCTCATCTCGCGCCTTCCTCTATGCTGGAAAAAATATTGCTCAGGTTCGAGCATTTCTGCAATATATAAAATTATTTTACAGTCCCTCCCTTTCAAAGATCCAAGGACAATGGGAAAAAGATCTCTTCATCAATATATCAGAAAAGGAGTGGAAAGTAGCAATGCAGAGAATTCATTTGAGCTCCATATGCACAAAACATACAATTATTCAATTCAAAATTATATATCGAGCACATCTGTCTGGCTTAAAACTGTCCAAAATGTTTCCATGGCATGAGCGAACCTGCGAACGCTGCAATCAAATCCCAGCCTCACTGGGACACATGTTCTGGGCCTGCACCAAATGAACATCATTCTGGACAAAATTTTGTAATTACCTTTCAGACAGCCTTGGACTCACAATCCCTCCTAACCCATTAACAGCTGTGTTTGGAGTTCTTCCAGATGGGCTTAAAGTGGAGAAGGACAAACAAACTGTGATTGCCTTCACTGCACTATTGGCACGCAGACTTATTTTGCTAAACTGGAAGAATCCTAACTCTCCTCTTTTAAGTCAGTGGGAAACCGATGTTTTATACTATTTGAAATTGGAAAAAATCTAATTCTCACTGTTTAGAACTTTTTTAAACCTGGCAGGATCGAATCAATAACATTTTAGAAAAAGCTCTTAAAAGCACTGAAGAAGCAGATTCTCTTCCCATTTCTTTTTCTTCAATTATCTTTATCCACTTATTAAACTCAAACTCAACTTATTTTGACCAGCTTTAAGTTTTACTCTGTTGGCCATGCTCTCTTTCTCAGGGGTGGGAGTTGATTTGTTTTCAATCCTATTTTTTGTAAAAATGTATCTATTTGTATGGAATGATTACAATAAAATTAAAAAAAAGAAAATTTCCAATACAAGAAAACATTACTGCATCACTCTTGCACACCTGCTTTTAACCATAGTGCTGATCATATTTCATGAAACAAATGCACCAAAATGTAATTTTATGTCTTAATCAATACTCTGTTAGTATTACTGTGTAGGCCTTGCCCTGTACTGAACATATGAATGAGAGCTTTAAATCCTGTGATGAACAGGGATCAGTTTAGACAGAATTCAAACAAGTCTAAGAAGGGTACGCAGACAGGACACCTGCCACAAGAACACAACACCTCACTTCTATGGACAGTCCCCAATGAATATAATCTGTTGAAAAAAGTTTATATATTGACAATCTCTAGTGAATATGGTGAAAAAAGTTTATATATTGACAATCTCTAGTGAATATGATCTGTTGCAAAAATGTTTATATTACAGCACATTAAGATCACCTTTGCAATTTTGCCCCAACTCAAAATTGCAGAGTCTTCCTTTCAGCATCCACAACTCTCCATTTCTTCTTAGCATATTATAATGAGAGCCACCAAATTCAGGTTCTTTTTGTACAGTCCATATAGAAGATGAAAAACAAAACCCTTTTTACATTTTACCTCATAAAACAAATCATCATAAAACATCCTGAAATTGCATGGCATTTTCTTTCAGCATCTGTGCAACCCCCCACTCCTACTTAGCATTTTGTAATTCATGTATCTCCAGCTTTACTGTACAGTCCATTTAAGAGAATACTATATATTTTATCTCATAAAACACAGTCATAAAGTAATTCACACCCCTTTGCTGCTGCCTCTTTTATCCTTTTTACCTGATGCTTGACAGTGCACAGCTAGTGGACACAAAATGCCATTAATCTACCAGCGGTAGCAGGATCAAGTAAAGTCAACTCTCCTTCTCAGAAGCCTAAGGACATTTCTTTGCACGTAGAAGTGCTTGGATGAAATGGCTCAGAGTGTGACATGTAGTAAAATGTTGGCAAACCCTGGTTTGTGAAGTCTCAAAGCAGGAGGACCTGCTTGTACTTGGTGTTGGGAATTTGGCTTCGGTTTTTCAGTCTCCGCACTGCTTCTCTTAAATGCTTCGGCTGCAGAGGAGGAGTTTCTCCCCACTTCTCACAGACATCTAGAGCTAAAAAAAAAAAAAAAAAAACAGGTTTTCAGTGTAAGCAGAGCTGCATTAGCCTCCAAGATGACAAATTAATTAAAACATTCATATCTGATGATGCACTAAGTAATGTTGCAGCTTTAAATTTCAAGCACTACCACCAATGGTCTAGAGCAGGGATGGGCAACGTTGGTCCTGGAGCGCTGCAGTAGCTGCAGGTTTTTGTTCCAGCACAGTTTCTAAATGAGAAGTCATTATTGGGGATGAAACACTTATTGCTTACGTGATATTCTGATGCTTCATTTTAGTGGTCTCGCATGTTAAGGTTCTCCACCCTTAACTGCTTATTTCAATCTTAAACAGCTGCATTCACTGTTTTAATGGCTCCTTTTTAGCAATAAGATTGTAAAAGACAAAGGAGCCAGCAGTTCTCCATCCAACTTGTTTCCATTTACATCTGTGTGTGTTTATCATACACTGTTTGATTTAATAAAACACTTAATAGAAAAATGTGACAGACTGAAAATGATCCTTTTTAAGCTCCAAATGATTTGGATGATGATATACTTGGAAAGGAAAAAACCCTACAATATAAGAACCTTACATTGCACAGACTAACAAGCCATAAAATTGAATAAGGTCTGAGACTGGAAAAGATTGGTTTCTAATTAAGCAGTTGGTTTGGAATGAAAACCTGTAGCCACTGTGGCTCTCCAGGACCGACATTGCCCACCCCTGTTGTAAAGGTCACACATTCTTCTCATGTGGAATAAAGCCTTTTTTTTTTTTTTTTTTTTTTTTTTTTAATACCCCAGTTTACTCCCACATCCTAACACTGGCAATTTTAGGTGAACTACACTCCAAAAGTAGGTAAAAACTGATATGCCAAAGCACACCCAAGTACTTTATTAACCTGCTTTTTTCAATATAAGGCTGTGGGAAAACAAAATGTTATGTCCAAGGATGTCAGTCCAACTCCTGAAACATGCATGCACACCCTTACACAGAGCCAACTAATCTCAGAAATATCTGTTTGGATTTGCGGATTAATGGTGCTTCCTGCAATGCAATTGAATCCTACTCTGCTGCGGCTCAATTGTTTAAATCTCAGCTTGCAATTCCTTGATTTTTTTTTTTTTTTAAATAATCCCTTGGCTCAGGCTGGGTAGGTTGGGTTACTTTGCATGTTATGTCAGTTTATTGCCGTCAATTTGGTTTTACTCAACAAAAAGTTGATCACAAAAAAAGAAATATATTTGGGATGTGGGATCAGACCCACACAGACAGGTGCTAAAACACACCCCACATGCAGTGTTACCCTTCCTACTAACAAAGCCAACTGCCGAGTAGTTGACAGATTAAAACATTTATGTGGAAATGAGGGCTCTCTTGATAAATTAAAGTGACACTCCAAGAAAAATGTTCAGATTCAAGGCTTTAAACTTGAAATGGCCTAATTTCTTACAGTTACAAACATTTCACAGCCTGTCACACACACATTGTGCACAGGAAGCACAACAGAGTGCTACTTTAAATATTTTAACTATTGCAGAGGAGTTTATTTTGTAATTTTAGTTAAGTTGTATAAAACCTAATTTAATTCAACAGGAACATGGGGACAGAGTTGAAAACTTGTTAAAAGGGTAAATTTCACATAAACATAAGGAAGTTTTTATTTAGAGAACCAGAGACACGTAATAAGTTACCAATTAATGTGGTACATGATAGGACTTTAGGGACCTTTAAAACTTGACTTTATTTTAGAGGATTTAAGTGGATAGGACTGGTGAGCTTTGTAGGGCTGTATGGCTTGTTCTCATCTAAATCTCCAATGTTCAAATCATGTCATTGTAAAATTTCAAACAATAAACTCCCACTTAGATTAAGCGCAGTACTTTTTTTGGCTAAACAAAGTCTTTATATATTTATCTCATCACCTTAAATCACAATTGTCTGACGATACACGTATGTGTATGCACACACCAGTTTTAATCCTACTTTAAAATTTTATTTTAAAGGATGTACTATATTACCCAATAGAAAAGGTTTTTTTTTTTGTTTTTTTTTAATTTGTGGCTTAATAATAGGTGGAACCGATTTCAATTCACACAATTAAAGATAATGTTGCAAGTGAAGGGGGAAAAAAAAAAGTCAAGTGTATATTCCCTGAGCACAATAAGAAAAATGTTGCATTAACTTAATCACGAGATGCTTGATAATTCTATGTGCAGGCAGGTCTCAAATTAAGGCAGTCGCCACATAAAAACCCAGTCATTTTTCACTTCAACTGAATGTCAATTTATTTTCAACTAGTGACTATCACTTTGTTCAAATGTAAAAAATGTAAGAATTTACACGTGTATGACGTGAAGGCTGCTACATATTCATACATACTAGTAAAGCACTTACCTAATCACCATTTTCATTCATTTTGTGCTTTTGTTTGCATGTGTCTCACAACCGTCAGTGAGGGGTGGATTTTAGTTACTACCATCAGTATGCCCCGAAACAAGAATTCAGTGGAAGTAAAAGTGGTGGTAATGACAAGGAAAACAAAGTAATCATCTGGAAGAGAAGTTCAGAGACTACACTGGATCTGTACATCACAAAAGCGGAAAAAAGGTGTAGTTTTTCAACTGCATGAGGTAATTTGTTAAAAACTACAATGTTTAAGCATAAAGGCTGACATGATGTGCATCCGCACAATTCAAACATATTTTTTTTTTTTTTTTTTTAAGGACAGTTATAATTCTTTATTGTCACTTTATTACATTTACATTTATTTGCTTAGCAGATCCTTTGATCCAAAGCAACTTTCAAAAGAGGTTAACAATCGAGTAACAATAAGTTTGAAACATTGATGCCGTTAAGTAAGTAGTAAAGCATTGCCAATTTTCCATCAAGAGACATTCTTTAGTGCACATTTTAACTACAAAGTCTGTTTATGCACTGCGACAGGAGTAAAATGTTTTCATAACCCATCTGTGTTTGTATTAGTCTCTAGGATTGAAGTTTTCTGTTATGGGCAGTGAAGTCAGAGAATGGGTTCCCTGATAAAAAGCAGAAAAGGTCCCGCAGTGCAGAAATGTAGAAAAGAACAGGTTTCTTGTTATTTGGATACTGGAAGTACTTACTAGATGAAGGTGGTGGTCCCACTGTGTGCACCCAGTGTCACTGCACAGTGCAGATCTATTTCTCTAGGCTGGCAAATAGGATGGAGAAATTTTAATGCAGGGGTGCCCACACTTTTTCGGCTTGTGAGCTACTTTTAAAATGACCAGGTCGAAATGATCTACCTGCATTAAAAATGCTATATATCACAATTTGATTGTATGGGTGGTTACCTACCAGGTAACGCGTGTAGTTGGTCTGCAAGTCAGCAAACATCCGCCACGGGTGCCCTCTCAGTTGCGAGTAGCAGATCATAGAATGTTACATAGTTAACTATCAAATAATGCAAAGAGTACGTGACACGTGTTTTGCCCTAATTTTGGGCTCATCAGGCGTACACATTCCACTGCACCCCTCATTGGGGAATGAACCTCAGACATGAGACAAACGCACTTCGATTGTGACATTGTGAGAAAAAAAAAATCCTCTTCCAATTCCACATCCAGCCCATACCCTCCCCAAACAATTTGTTTTTAAATCCTTTCTTTAGTCGATATAAATTGGAAGGCTAACTACATCACAGCCGAAGTTTTGCAGTAGCTCGCGCGTTTGATCTCAGACTGGCCGCCCTGTATGTCAATCAAGTGGCAAATGTCATAGAGAGGATAGACTAACGTTTACTTTTTTTTTTTTTAATGAAACGCGATCTACCGGACACATTGGGCACCCCTGTTCTAATGAAACAAAATGAGGACTGAGAGTATTTTTTAGACTGAAGCACACCCAAAAAAAAATGTAGGTATGCAGTTATTTAAGTGGAAATTAGGCAATTTATATGTATGGTAATGAAGACTCTTCAGAGGTAAGATGGCTCCAGTTCCAGACGCTGGAAGTTATTCTTGGGCGTGTGCAAGACAGGATATAAATGGATACGATCTGTCAGGCCTTATTGCTCATTAAAGTTTAACAGATAAATTTCACTTTTTAATCTAAAAATTCTCTCTTTGATTACATGACAATGTTAGTAATCCACCACAGTAACTCATTTAATACAGCATGTGATGACACTAGTTTGAACATAGCTTTTTCAGATGAGAATGTTTTTGTTTTTTTTTCATTTTTCTGAAATGACTAGACCACATCATCTTGAAATATAGGTTAATACTTTGTGCCCCACATTAAAAATACCTTTTTACTTCTGACCTGTAAAAATCAGCTTATTCAAATCACAGGCCTAATGTCAAGTAGAAAATTGTGAACATGTGAAGGCATAATCACAAAGCAGTAATAATTAAAGAAAAAAAAAAAAAAGCACGCCCTACCACAAAACCACCAACCAGGATGAGACATCTTTTACACATTAATTGCAACACAATTACGCAATACACTTGCAACAGCAAGAGCAAGCAAAAAAAAAAAAATGGCTAAGGGTTATACTGTTGTACACATACCATTGAATGGAAACCCCATAAATTATTTTAGGCAGCATATTCATGTGTTAAAAGGGCATTTCTAACACCATTCATACGGAAATTCATCTCCAGTATATATTAATGCACTTCCCTAGATTTAAGGGAGACATTAGACTAAAAGCTGGAAAAAACGTCTGCCAATTCTTATGTTTCCTAGTACCAGCTGCTATCAATTAAGTTTACAAAAAACACACTCCTGCCATTCATCCAAATTAAGTGCTTAAATTGAACAAGCAATTAAAACTGTTAGGCGTAGAAAAGTCAGAGTTATCCTGTGTGGTATTTCTCTTAGCTACCAATTCTTCCTACTATGTTGTAAATGGTTTGTTTAAAAATTATGTACACATATACAGTACTTATTTAACAGCACATATATTCTAGGCTGCTCAGCCACATAGCAGAACATTCTCAAAACTTCTTACTGGAATTTATGGTCACAGACAGCTGTAGTATGCCCTGGATGCAAAGCAAGAAACAGCCCTGGACAGGACATTAGTTCATTTCTGGACCAACAAACAAGAGACAAATGTTTAACTGGCAATTAAACTAACCAGCATGCCTTTGCATATGTGGGCCTGCAGACACAAACCACATGGAGCTCATGGAAACTCCACACAGACAACAAATGGGCATGGGAAGGCAGCCTTGTGCTTTCTCACAGTAGAGCCCATCCTCACTGGCAGCATAACATTCTAGTATGGCACCTGAAATCCCCGAAGAGGGTAGTGAAGGCAGCACAGAACATTACTAGCACCTACCTGCCTTCCTGTTCAGGGCATATACAACACTCATAGCCTTAGAACGGCATACAGGATTATTAAAGACCTCATCCATCCTGCACAGTTAATTTTCTCATTCTTCTCTAGTGGCAAATGGTACAGGGCCACTGGCACTCGCTCAAGTAGTTTCAGTGACAGTTACTATGCACAGGTCATAAGGCTGCTGAACAGTCAATCATAAGGTCAAGTATTGTGCAAAAGCCACCGGAGGCACTTGTGGAAAAAATGCTTTAAATTGGTAATACTTTCAAAAATAATACCATGAATAACAATAAGTCATGCAAGCAGAACAAACAAGAAATGAATATTTAGTGTGACCATTCTTTGCCCGAAAAACAGCAGCAATTCTCTCAGGTCCATTTGCATGCAGTTTCTGAAAGTACTCATGTGGTCCTTTGTTCCAAGCAGCCTCTGATTGCAAGATATCCCAGACTGCTTGATGACACTGAGATCATGGCTCTGTGGGAACAATTAAATCTATTAGAGGATTCCCTGTTCCTCTTTTTGCTGTATATAGTTTTTTATGGTTTTGGCCATGTGTTTTGTGTCACTGTCAATCTACACAGTGAATCTGGGAGCAATTGGAAACCTTCCTGATGGCACTGCATGATGGATAAGAATCTCCTGTATTTCTCAGCAGTGGGGGTTGGGACTTGGCACATCATTTTTTATCAAATCTGTCTGAAGAAATGCAGCCCTCAAACACACGAGGAACCTCCACTGCAGGATGACCACCTTAGGTTTTGTCACAGCTTAAGATTTCCAGGTTAAACTGCCAAATCTACCACAGCTTTACCTTTTTAATATGGCTGTCCCTTTCCCAGTTTTATTCCATTTACACAGCTGTTCCTGTTTCAGTTAATCACTTTGGTTCAACCTCCAAATTATGTCACTGATCAATAGCACTTGCTTATTAGATTTACTTAATCATGCTTACAAAAAACATTTTTTAAGAGAAAAATGGCTCTCCACTATATTAGTTTCTTTCATTAAGGACAATCACGTATTCTGAAGTATTGCTTCACTGTTTGCAAAGGGAATGTTTGGAACGCTACAGTCTTTCCTACTGATATACTCATCAAGACACAAAATAACCCAACCCTCCAACTTCCTAACAGGTTGTGGAGCAGTCTATCCCAGCGATCATTGGCCACTAGGCAAAAAGAGAATCACTGGACAGGGCACCAGTCCATCGCTGGCTGAACAGACAAACACACATACACACTAGGGCCAATTCATCTAACCTGCAAATCTTTGGAATGTGGGAGGAAACCACAGCACCCAGATGAAACCAACACAGATTCAGAGAAAACATGCAAACTCCATTCAAGGAGCACCTGGGATAAGAACCCCAGTCTCCATATTGCAATGCAGCAGTGTTACTGTGCCACCATGCCATACTATAAAAGAATTGTCTAAGACTGTGCTTCCCAAACTCGGTCCTGGTGACCCACTGTGGCTGCAGGTTTTTGTTCCAACCAGATCCACAATCGGTGATAATAATCGACAACAACTGATCTCATTTAATAAGCTGTTTTCGTTTACTCTTCTCTTATTCTGCATTCAGAAAAACAACATGATTTTTACATTTCTAAGATGTTTAGAATTATTTCTATTTTTTTTTACTACAGCTGTAAATGCTTAATTCTCTTTTGTTGTTTTCCTATTATTTTCCCCTTTTCCTGTGTAGTTTGCTCCCTTCATTTAATCCTAATAATGACAATTAACAACCAGCATAGCAGACACCCGGGATGATGAAAGCAGCAACGACTTCAATGTGAGATTAGTAAATGATTAAATAACCAGAACACCTGGAAAAGCAAAATGACAATTAGGTTGAAAATACGGTTAACAACTTAAATAAAGCTACATATTCCCCATATAGCTGCTTATTACATTTTAATAAAAATCTACCAAACATTAATTTCTACATTGACTCCAAAACACAGAAACTGGGAAATAATGACTCACTTAATTAGGCTAAGAGTCCAATGAAAAACAGAAGGTGGTTGGAACAAAAACCTGCAGCCACAGGGGGTCCCCAGGATCGAGTTTGGGAACCAGTGGTCTAAGACGTTTTTTTAAAAAGGTATCTATAGTGTCTAATAATTTTGCACAGTACTGTGTGTGCATATGATATAGGCTGCATTGGCATTCCAGCTTAACTTTGTAGTTTTAACCTGTTGTTTTGTTTTCTGACTGTGTATGTTTGTTTACAGCTGTTAGCTGTTGGGCATAGCTCTTACCCGTGTGTTGCATTAGCTAACAAGAACACCAGGATGAGTGTTTAATACCACACTTCTTCAGCACCTGTAACTTTTGGGGAAAAAAAAAAAAAATACTAAAATACTACTCTCCATCACACTACCTGGTAATTTATTCCATGTGTCTACGGTTCTCTATGTGACGAAAAACTTTCAAACATTTATTTGAAATTTGCTCTTAACAGGTTTCTACAATGCTTTGGTGTTCTTGCTTGTTGGTGGTCTTCTTTACTTTAAAGCAACCACTGGTTTCCACTGTACTAATTCATTTCCTAATTTTAAACACTTCAAACATGTCACCTCTTAATCTGTTTGCTTAAACTGAAAATGTTCAACTCCATCAGTCTCTCCTAATAGCTCACACACGTCTCATTCCCAAAATTGGTGTAGTCCCTCTCCTTTGCGCCTTCTCTAGTCCTGCCATATTTTATTTTTAAATACGAAGACCAAAACTATTGCTGTTTATATTCAAGTCTAGAATGTGAATGTACATTAAACAGAGCAGCGGTCTCACAACTGCCCCCGGGGGGGCACCACTTTTAACATCACCTAATTCTGAGAAAGTCTGTCTCATCATAATCCTTTCTGCTTCCTGCATTTGACCCAATTTTGTACCCACCTACACACTGTGCCTTGAACGCTCAATTGTTTTAGTTTGATTCCTAAATTTTCATGTGGTACTTTATCAACAGCCTTCTGAAACATCAAGATAAATTACATATGCACCACTCCTATTGTATGCTTTTGTTGCTTCCGCATACAATTCTAGCATGTTAGAAAATACCAAGTTATTGGAGATCACTAATGTGATTACTCACCAAATCACTGAGAAAAAAGTGCCAAACTATACAGAGAAATAGGTATGAATGTCTCATTAAATATTTGCCCAGAATCCATTACTAAGTGGTACACAGGATGACCAAAAGCCAGTGTTAAAAAAAACTAAAAGGCTTTTTTTTCTTAATAAATATTATACATATGTAGTCTAATGGGCGGCGCAGTGGTAGCGCTGCTGCCTTGCAGTAAGGAGACCCAGGTTCACTTCCCGGGTTGTCCCTGCGTGGAGTTTGCATGTTCTCCCCGTGTCTGTGTGGGTTTCCTCCAGGTGCTCTGGTTTCCTTCCACAGTCCAAAGACATGCAGGTTAGATGCATTGGTGATTCTAAATTGTGCTTAGTGTGTGTGTGTGTGTGTGTGTGTGTGCGCTCTGCGGTGGGCTGGCGCCCTGCCCAGGGTTTGTTTCCTGCCTTGCGCCCTGTGTTGACTCCCGTGAC
Source organism: Polypterus senegalus (assembly GCF_016835505.1). Taxonomy (NCBI): domain Eukaryota; kingdom Metazoa; phylum Chordata; class Cladistia; order Polypteriformes; family Polypteridae; genus Polypterus; species Polypterus senegalus. The sequence continues at coordinate 227,221,896 of NC_053156.1, read as the reverse complement.
CCTGTAGTTCGGATATAGCGGGTTGGATAATGGATGGATGTAATCTAGAGGACCTATAACTCAGTGTGGTACATGAATTACATTTACAGTGATTAGCAGTTCAGTACAACCACATCTAAATTTAAAATCATATTGTTCCCCCAAAAGTCCATCCAAAGAGACCAGTGTTATTGTGCAGTCTTATTGAAGAATTATTCATCTGCTTCATTACTGACAAGAGAGCCAATGTGATTGATGGATGGAAGGTCATTTAATATAATTCAAATGTTTGCCAATTTTGCACACATGCACAATTCAATTTGTAAGATTTAAGTCCTCTTACAATGTCCACTTGTTCATCTTAAAATTCACACATACAATAATTCTAACAGATTTTTTTTAAGCTTTTAGTTCATAACAATAACCTTAACATGCAAGTCCTTTCCGATTAAATAATAAAGAATAAGCTACATACCTTCCTCAACCACTTCTCCCACAAAGACCTTTGAAATACCAGACATTGCAATAACTACATTCTGTGACACAGATGAGCCTGTGATGGACTGAATGAGCTACAAGATAGAGGAAGAAAACAAGGAGATATATTTAGTACTTGACAGAAAATGAATACAGTCTGGCAAACTATTTTAAAGGAATTGTCATTTTACAATTAGCACTTCTTAGCATTTTAAAAACATACCCTTTTAATGGCTGCCTTAGGGAAGGCTGACCGTCGGTACATTTCATATCGATTCAGCTGCTCTTCGGAAAATGATGAGACTAAAATTCTACAGAAAAAAAAAAATACTTCTTTGTCAATTCTAATTTTTACATAATCTGTCATAAAATGTGCTGCCAGTGACTGTGTCATATATGTTTCTAAAATAACTTACCCAGTTAGGGGCCATTCATATAAAAATCTATACCAAAAAGTCCCTTAAAATACTTAAGCACATTAAAAGAATTTCTTATTTAATACATAATTGTATATGCACACACATGTATATTCACATCACTTGGTAGCTTGGTACCTCAGGCTATATCAACAAACACATATAAACTGCATATATTTGCACCGTTGTTTTAACATCCTACAACTTGTATACACTAACAATGAGGAAATGTTTACTACAGCTCCAAAAATAAATAGTGCAATACACAAGGTGAATTTGTACAGCAAATCACAACTCACTGCATCTTCTGTATTTCATCTTCATCCACCTTATGCCGTTTCTCTTTCTTCTTCTCTACCTCCACCTTCATTTTCTTTGCTGGTGTGGCCTGGAAGGTGGAAGAAGCTTCTCCTTCTTCATGAGGGACAGATTCTTCATATGCTGACTGCAGACAGAAAATTATTGTTGTTATAAACAAAGACAAAACTGACATTTTACACACAATGCTACTGTGTTGAAGACTGCAAAAGCAGAAAAAAATAACACAAATTGTAAATTAAGATTAAGAGATTTTGTCTCTGAAATGGTTATTTGTTCTTCACAAAACTACTTTGTGAAAATAGACTTCTTGTTAAATGTTTCTCTGCTGTGGTTCTGCAAACAAATAAATTCGGTAAACAAATACCATTACCTTACCTCTTTTACCTGCTCTTTGACTATCTCACTTTCTCCAATATTTACGGGTCTCTCATTCTGCTCCTCAAGAGGCTTGACATCATTTACTGGATGTGTGGAATCTGCTGTGGTCTCCAGTGGCATTGCTGCATCTTCCTTTTTTGCTTCTGGTAGTTCTGCCATTTTATGTGAATAAACCTTTAAATTAAAAAAAGTGTATTTTATATACACACATACAGTGGTGTGAAAAACTATTTTCCCCCTTCCTGATTTCTTATTCTTTTGCATGTTTGTCACACAAAATGTTTCTGATCATCAAACACATTTAACCATTAGTCAAATATAACACAAGTAAACACAAAATGCAGTTTTTAAATGATGGTTTTTATTATTTAGGGAGAATAAAATTCCAAACCTACATGGCCCTGTGTGAAAAAGTAATTGCCCCCTTGTTAAAAAATAACCTAACTGTGGTGTATCACACCTGAGTTCAATTTCCGTAGCCACCCCCAGGCCTGATTACTGCCACACCTGTTTCAATCAAGAAATCACTTAAATAGGAGCTGCCTGACACAGAGAAGTAGACCAAAAGCACCTCAAAAGCTAGACATCATGCCAAGATCCAAAGAAATTCAGGAACAAATGAGAACAGAAGTAATTGAGATCTATCAGTCTGGTAAAGGTTATAAAGCCATTTCTAAAGCTTTGGGACTCCAGTGAACCACAGTGAGAGCCATTATACACAAATGGCAAAACATGGAACAGTGGTGAACCTTCCCAGGAGTGGCCGGCCGACCAAAATTACCCCCAGAGCGCAGAGACGACTCATCCGAGAGGTCACAAAAGACCCCAGGACAACGTCTAAAGAACTGCAGGCCTCACTTGCCTCAATTAAGGTCAGTGTTCACGACTCCACCATAAGAAAGAGACTGGGCAAAAACGGCCTGCATGGCAGATTTCCAAGACGCAAACCACTGTTAAGCAAAAAGAACATTAGAGCTCGTCTCAGTTTTGCTAAGAAACATCTCAAT